>NC_067495.1:146182576-146200076 GCF_947179515.1 Apodemus sylvaticus | reverse complement strand
AAAAGTTGCAGGAATATCATGAAGATATACAGCATTCATTCTCTAGTTGCAGAAATAATTATGGAGGCAAATGACACAAAGGCCAGGAACTTCAAGCAAAAAAAAAAAAAAATGCATCTCTTCCAAGGTTTGTACTGGTGTAGATACAGGCTTAGACAGAATGTGGCAGTCCTTAAAGAATAGGATGTTAAGTCAAAGTTCTTCAACCTTTCTTCATGCAAAGCTCTTAATGATTGTAGAAGATGTATAAGACCAGGAAAATTAATTATTTGAGAGTACCTACTTACTTTCAAGATGATTAGTGGTAGAGGTCTAATAGAGTCCTCTGCATGTTTAATAGAAGCTTTGTTTTCTTAGAAACTGTGTATTATATTTTCTTGTTACTGACCTTAGTTTTCTTCATAACTGCTGAAAAAGAACTGTCATTTTGGAATCATAGTTATGTTATTGCTTCAGGAGTTCCTCTGTTTGAATTCAGAGTTAGAACAAGGTGTAGAGGCTTTTAATTGTGAAAAAATGTTAAAAGATTTAACTGAAGTAAAAATTTGATCAACAATGTTCATATGACAAAATTACTGTTTTCATATTACAAAAAACCAATTAACTTTGGATTGTGCCTCTCCACAAAGGCCATGTAACAATTTTAAAATTACATTTTAAAAGTTACATTTAAAAGTTAGAAACATTGCTTGGATAATAAAAACTAGTATTCATTAGATACAAATTTTTTATTCTTTATATTTATAGATGACTTATGGCAGCTTTTAAGTATTATTTTCACTTTCATATTGTCTTGGAGATGCAGAGTTTATGCCTCTACACTTATCTATTTGTGTTCAACTATTGAGGATTTCACTCTGTCTAGTTAGCTCCAGATTAAAAGTCAGATTTCGGAATTCCCTGTACTCCCAGGGCCTCATCATCAATCAGCTTCACTAATAAATTGTTTCTCATTTAAACTTGTATAGTATATTTTAGTTATTAAAGCAGGTGTGGACACGAGTATCCACATAAACAAATATATGAACCATGGAGCCTCTTTTCTTGTGTCAATGTGTTGGAGCTAGCATGCTTTGGCTCATAGGAAATGATAGTATTCATCTCTTTCAAGTTTGTTTTCAGTAAGGTCACAATTGTTAAATTTGGTCAATTCAATTGTAAAATTGTTAAATGTTGTTGGAATGTAGACCATGTGAATTAGAAAATGATATGAATGAGGTGCATTGTATCAGGTAAAATTGGTACACTAAAAGTTCCAAGAGCATCAATCCATGCTCTTGAAGTTTTGCCAACTTTGTTTTCTTCAGTGGAAACACGGAAGAATCACAGAAGGATCTGAGCATCTGGGATGCATTTGGTTATTGTGACCATATTGGACTCTACTTTGAGACATGACAGTTTAGTAGCTATATAAGTGACACAGGACAGAGCCAACTCTGTAAAACACTGGAATCACCTCTGCATATGGCAGGTAGTTTCCTGTAGTGAAGACCGATAAACCTATTATTTGTCCATATGAACAAGGTGAAAGAATCCACCAGGCCATTCTGCAAGATGTTCTGCATTGTACCACTTACAGGTAACTGCTGGCTGGTAAGCGGGCCTGGCTTTGCTGCTGCAGCATCCCGCCACCAACCCATTAGCCAATTCCTTTTGTTTTCCCCTTCCGTCCTCAAAGACTGAGACAATCAAAGAGCCAAGATAATTGAGGTCACTGGCAAAAGAGTTTGCAATTTTAAATGATTTTTATTAAACACCATTAGTCTACACTGCACAGTTAATGAAACAGCAAAGCTCCAATCTCAGAGGAATGATTGACCATGGATCTGAAAAGCAGTTCAGCGTCCCCTAACCCGGTGTGAGCACTATGAATGATTCTTTAACAGTTTATGTCAGAAGCAGGACTGGGCATGAACTGCAGTCTGGCCTCCAAGGGCTTCCCCACCCTCCACCCCCCACCCACACCCCCCTCTGCCCTCCCCACAATGCAATTTTCTTTTTGTTAAAAGATTACAGAGAAAAATGTGATGCTTTTGGTACAGAGGGCTTCTAGATTCATGAGGAGGGGAATGGAAAGGGAACTAACACTTTCTCTTTTGCTAGAAATATCAGATGGTAGGATTTATGTCGGAGACCAGCATATCTGATTAGTCCCCTGCCAGGGTAAATGCTGATTATTAATACACAGATGCCATTTCTGTCATTGGAGTTTGCTAACACCAAAGAGAAAATGAATCAGAGTTTAATGATGACAATAAGGCTGTGCGAGTGGAAATGAGAAACAACAGCAACAACAAGAACAAGGATGACAAAGAATCGAGTCTGCCAGTTGGAACACAACACTGACAACTGGCTCAATATTTTTCCCCACAGAGTTAAATTTGGGGGCACTGAATCACCCATTTTTCTCAATGGGGGTAGTGATGCTTCTCTAAGCAAGCAGTGTGTTGCTTTACTGAGTACTCCTACTCAGGGATCCAGTTTGGTTCTCCCACCTGCTTGGTCATGCAGGTGACCTTTGTTATGTCTGTTGAGAAGGAAGTAAGGGCTTCACCCTCACTACTTAGTCTGCCTTCAAAATGATTTCAACTTCAAACTCTAACTTCAACCTTCAGGATCCAACTTTGAATAAAACAAAATCCAATTTCAATAGCTTCAGGTACAATAAAACTAAACTATCATCTTTCCAATGCAGACCAATTCCAATGCCTTTAACCATCTATCCATTTGGAAACTCAGCAAAACACATTTTAGGCAATGGTATCTAATTTTTCTACTTTTGGCTGAAGATTTGGATCTTTTCATTTCACTACATGAAAGGAAAAAAAATAGACATCTCAACCTTGTCTTCAAAAAACCACAGAAGCTAGTCTGCTTTCTCCAATTATGTCACCGGAATATAAAACTACTAGTTTTTCCCAATGAGATTATTAAGTAATTAACAGTCTATAGGCTGGCTAACAACATGCTTATAGGTAAATTCTACTCCAAGGACCACACTATCAAACTCTTTTCAAATTAATCCTACCTACAAAACTCAGACAGTAATATGACAAAACCACTAAAAAATCCAAAGCTAATTAAAGATATTAAGCCAAGCCAACATCATAACACAAACTTATCAGACTCTCTGTGGTTAGAGCTTGTGTGATAAATGAAGGCATAGTGCTGGCCCTACCTGGGTCATGTTGTAGGGCTGTGATTGTTATTTGCTTGGGGGTTGGGAAGTAGGCTGCCTATTACTCTGCCCATCACCACACCTCCATAGGCTTGTGAGGATATGCCTCACCAAGCCTCCAACAACATCCAGAGGCACAATCTGTTACTGCCATCACATGTCTCATATCCCTCCCACTTAACTGGTACTCTGAAAAGATTCTCTTAACAACATCTTCAATCTTTCAATCCTGCAGATAGCTGAACACCCATAATGCACATCACCATCTGTAGCATGATGACTAGCGTGCCTAGAAAACAGTACCAAATCTTAATCAGGAGACCAAAGACACCTCATCTCCAGGGATGTGAGTGTAATTCATCCTCCATGTTTAACTTGTTTCTAAGCAATGTCACAAGCAGGTCTACTAAATAATCATGTGATGATCCAGAGCTCTACTGTCACATTTGATAATCATACTGCTGACATGGCACTTTATACACAGCCACCAGAGATGAGAGAGCATTCTCTAACCTCCTTGTAAGGTATACAAAGAAAAGATGAGTTACTGAAACCAGAGTAACAAGTCTTTCATCTATGTGACAATATGCTTGTGGAAAACTGCTCCTACCACTCTAATTTCTAAGAAGTTCATGGAGACTTAACTTCAAAAAGAATCTGTGTGTAAATCTATGAAGGCCTAGGATTGTGGAGTAAGTTAAATTTACAAGTCAACCTGGTAGGCATCATTATAATTAAGCCAGGAAAGCTTCCTGGTAGGCCATAGAAAACAGAGAACTTGACTTACCACAAAGTCATCAGCTCATTTTATTTTCACGTAACACCTGTTTGGGGTGTTCTGTCTTTCATATTTTCACTTTCCTCATTTAAGAGGCACAGAGAAGATTTAGATTTCATTTGTGTGTGTGTGTGTGTGTGTGTGTGTGTGTGTGTGCGCGCGCACATATGTAAGTGTTGTTGCTTAAACTGTAGACTTAAAGCTCAACCATAATGGGAGCATAAAAAGTGCAGGCTTCAGCTGCTGGGATACACCCATCAGCTGTAGAAACAGCATGGCTTTAGCCATTGGAATGCAACTTCCATACCTTTATTATACCACGAAGGGCCTTAAACTCAAATATGATCAGAGCAGAACTCAAATCTGGCTCTTTTGCAACTAGGAAAGTACCTTACTTTTACAAGGAGAATACAGAGTGATTGCCTGAAGTTCTTATCACAGACCTGCATGACTTGCTTTAGAAATCATACAAGTTTGCAATTTTCATGTACATATCTATTATTTATCTGGTCATAACTCAGTGAATAGAATTCAATAACTCAGCAGATTAAAGGTTATACAGAATTATATGCCAGCAGGCAATTACAAATAACTAATGAATGCATAGTGTTTACTATAGCTGGAGAATTTTTCTGGTGAGCTGGAACACTGAAGATGATATTTACAGGGTGATTTTTAGGGACAGAAGTTGAATGTAGAGGATCATAAGGAGAGATAGTCATAACTCATAAGAAATGCTGCAAATTAGATGAACTGTTCCCAAACGTCAAGAATTTTTCCAATGATCCTAGGGTGAAGCACTACCTAAGATTTTCATTTTTAAAAAATAAAAATTAAGGTTACTTTCAAAGTTTAGTGTTTTCTTTGGAATTTTCATGTAAATGACTTATACTAATATAAACTTTAACAAAAAAACAATGACTGTATTTTAGCCAATATGTTTTAAAAGAAATAATAAAGGAAAGATGAAAGAAAACTATCTAAAAAATAGAAAATGTGGATAACACTTGGAAAGTCCAGACAGTGAGGACACTAGGAAATAAATTGTGCACTATTAATTTTAAGAAATGATAACTTGACTTTGGATACCACAGATTTTATATGCACATCTATCAAAATATATGAAATTATAGATTTGCCTACTGGCTGAAAATGAGGCCGAGGCATGGATTTCTGGGAGGACAGCTTTCAGTCCAGTTTGGTTTCTCAAATCTAAGATAAGTGTGAAATTTTGATGACGATGATGTGCATCCTGTAAAGGAGACTTTTGTACAAAGACAATCTCAGGTGAGGAACTAAGTTTTAAGCTTTTTATACCAGATGATGTCATAAAGTTATCAAATTAAGTATTTCTCCTCCTCATCACTATTAAAATATTAAAAAAGTATAGGTAACAGGAACAGGATGTTAACAAAAGAGTCGTGTGGTGTGTTATTTCAAGAGTAGAATATTTAGGCTTGTGTTTTGCTTGCTACCCTTGATTTAATCATGTGGTTAGAACATCAAATCTGTGGGTTTGACAATAGAGGTTCTCACCTGAAGATTTAGTCTGTGGGAACCACAGAAATTGTTTAACAATGGATTCTGAGATACATTCTTTTCTGGACCCAAGAGTCTAGTTTGGGGAATGGCTATTGCGGAGGTCTCTGCAGGTCCCTTGTTCAGATTCACGTTAGATGCTTCTTTGAGTTCTCATGGACCTATTATCATCACATGTGCTTTGCATTCTTTGTTTTGAATCGTGTGGACTTAACTCAATATTGTAGGTATTTTCATTCCATAAAGCACAAAAATAAGGAGATATGAGAAATGCATATCAAATATTAAAAAATAAAACATACACTTCTCTCAGGTTGTAGTGTCCACTTACAATGACTTCAGTTTTTCACAGATATCAAAAATGCATAAAAACAAATATAATGAAAGAGAACTTTCCCAAATGAGTGGAGTTCCACCAGTGACCATCAAGGCACTGGGATAGATAGAGGGATGAGTGCTGATGCGAAAGTTGGCAGAGTGCCCACTACAACAAATGAGCATCGATGCGCAGCCAACACAGTCCCTGGCGAACGTAGCGGACAAGATTGGTCATGCTGCTGTGCTGGGTCAGAGGCCCCATCAGGGTATCCAGATCACCAAAGAATTCTGAAAATCAAAATATACTTTGTCAAGCCTTTATTTAACATCATAAAATTATACACCAGATTAAAATACCAGACTGTTGTATTAGTCCACAATATTACAATCATGTGGACATTAAAAGAGTCATTCATTTGTTCATCCATCTGTTAATATACTCCTTCATTCAAGCAAAATTTAAAGGACTTATTTGGGAACCTAACTTATTAGGCAGAGTATAAGAAACTCCAGTAAAGATGAGCAGTCATCCAGCATTAATTGAATGTCATGGAAGAGTCTGCGGTAGAAAGTCTTGGTACTGATTTTGTAGGGGTAGAAAATGATCAGCAAATATCTGCCAGATGACATGATTATTTCTGGCTGACTTGAGAAATGGGATAGTCCTGAGGCTACATTACTAACTACTCACCTGTATGACTTGAGTATTAAAATACCTGCTTTGGGAGAGTGTATGTGGGGAAGACTATATGGTGTCTGAAAAACTCCCTAGGCACCCCTTTTCACATTTGATTTGTCTGATAGTTTGTCTCATTTTACTAACATTTTTTTTCTTGTTAGCTCCCCACAGGAAAGGCAGCTTTAGTCTTCTACGAGAAACCATTCCCATGTTGGATGAAGATGAGAAATCCAAATCAGAACAGGGGTGGAACTGGAGACTGCTTTAAAGTGGCTGAGACATCCTTCTGCCTTCTTAGAAGCAGTTTCTATGCATACATTACATGTACTTGATTGCTCAACAGATGGTATTCCATTGAACAGTGCGTTTATTCTTTATGTTTTATAGAACATATGGGCTTCTTCTCCAGGTATCAACTTCATTTGATTATGTGATACTTTTTAACCTGAGCAATGCAATAAAAGGAATTTCTGTTGAAAATGGAGTAAATTACTTCTGGCATTGAAAGTTATTCCTTTGGTAACATAATACTAAGAAAAAATGTTAAACAACTACTCTTTGTTGAATGAATGTGAGCCTTATGTGAGCTAAGACATCCCCAGAAGATTCTGGGCAAAGCTGTCTTTGGCATTTTAAATGAGACTGCCAAGACACTATTTTAATGATTACTTCAATAGGGTAATATATTTAGCTGGGGTATATAGAGAATAGGACTTTCTAATCATAGGGCAGAAGGTAGATTACTCCATTGGCCTGTATCAGGACCACAACCTTCTGTAATAAACTATCTGCAGCTGCAAGAGTGGGCATGCACTGGCAGGGATGGAGGCTTTCTACCAAAAGTGTTAACAACGCCCATCTTGATGTCACAGCTTTCCTTGAGTGGAATGTGAAGTTTTTAATCCAAAGAGAAGCTCCTGAGTTATGTCACTTCTATCTACACATGGTAGATACCAGAACACTCCTCACATCCAACCAAGTAATAAATGACATGCCTGCAGAACTAAAGATTCTAAGTACAACACTCCACATTAGAGTATCTTCCCAGGCCACTGAAGAGCCCAGTGGCACAATCACTAGCATGCATTCTCTCTGTTGGTACAGTGACAGTGTTGTTTGTATTCAATATTAGGCAAAGTATTGAGCAATGGCTTGTCAGGCTATGCTAATCATTAGATTAGTACTATTTTACACTACATTCAGCACTGTCATCACATTGCTCCTGGAAAAATCTGCTGTTAACTTAGAAGAAACTACGTGAACAGATTTTGAAAGTGAATGTGATTATAAAGGAAATCCATAAATATTAAACTTCCCCCAGTTACTGATATAAAACAAGACAGATTAGAACCAGATAGACATATCTCAATATGCCAATGTCTTTGTTCACAGTTCTAGAGCCTTTGTCGGGGGGCATGTTATCTGGCAATTTTTATCTGGGTTTCTAGAAGTCTAGGAAAGCAGACTACATAAAAATTTCCTTTGATCAGATTACTGAGTTCAAGCCTTTTACCAAAGGTATCTAAACACCTGCCTCAAAATATGTTTTCTAGACAGGCAGAGTAGCCTATTGGTTTCAACTCACATTCTGAAACCAGATACTTTGACATTCTCCTCCTGCTTCTGGCAAACTTAAAGAGTTCTGTTGCAATGGGAAGTTTGCCCTCAAATATCCTCAGTATCTTCATCTATAAATAGGAAAAATGGGGCAACAAAAAGCAAATAGCATAGTACCTAGGACATAGGAGTTAGTAGACCGCAGATGTAAGAAAGTGTATATATTCTCAGGAGTCAGTAGAAGTTGAGAGCTGGATTTAGAGTCAAGTCTATGTCTCAAATAATTAAATGAGCTTTGATAACCATGGAATTGTGTCTATGTGTTATATATACATGCATGCTGATGTATGAGTTGTCTTCTGCTATAAATTGCTTTCTACCTAAATTTATTTTTTATTCTGTCTGTACATGTGTGCATGTGTGTGTGTGTGTGTGTGTGTGTGTGTGTGTGTGTGTGTGTGTATGTCTTGCATCCTCAAAACTCATACTGATCAGGACCTAGCAAAATCCATGTCCACCCCCAAACAACTAAGATTGTGGAAGAGGCTAATTTTTGACCATTGCTGGTAATATTTCTATACTCTGGCCTCCTTGTAACCTCTTTCATGTTTGATTCTAATAGATCCCCAGAAGTCTCCACCTTGTTTTCAACTGGCCATTCTGTTATTAGTGGACTGAAAGAACCACAGCAAGTGAGTGGACAGAGTAAGAGTGTGGTATTGGTTTTACTTTCCAATGACATTAGGTTGGTGAGACTTTATTTTGAGTCTAAATAATGGCTGAGGTCACAGATAGTGGCACAAGTCATCAATGATTATTGACCCTTGTAAAGCAGGGTCTTCTTTCCATTTGTTCTGTAGCACATCTCGTGTCTTCCCATAAATAGAACGTTGATCTTCCTGTCAGAGTGTGAAGAAATTCCAGATAAACTTTTAGTCCTTACTTACAAATGCAAACTGTATTGTCATGTATTCATCTGTAGCTGACAAGTATAATGAAGGTACCTGACCTTAGTTCCACCTCACCTTTCAAAAAATAAACAGTAGCCAAGAGGACTTTAATTAATTTTTGAATCCCTCACTCCTTTTGCCTTAGGAATTATTTCTTTATAATCCTTGTCTTTGAGTGAAAATTTGAAAATATCATTTGCAAATACATTACAGATTAGATAAGTTTAAGCTTTAAAGGAGAATAAACATTTAGGCCTTGAATCAATCCAAGTGTAAAAATAAGTTACAGTGTCAGCCCTAAGCTCTCACCTAAGAGACAGAAATCAGAACTGAATAAGATAAGGCCAACAGGCACAAGGGACCTAGTCCTTCAAAACACAGGTGACCAACTACATCCTCATCCTTAGCCAAAGAAGAGATCATACCTTTATTGTCTCTTGTCAGTTTGTCAGCCATATCCCAGTGTTCATAGCCCCGAAGCACATTACTGGTAATATTCACATGGCTAGCAGCCATGTGGTGGATGCGCTGGGGAATGGTGACAGGGCCGTTGTTACAATTCCCCATTGAGTTGATGGGAGAGACATTGTTGAGAGACACTGGGGATGGAGTATTCCTGGAGAATGGAAAGAGACAGGTGAGGTAGGAAAGAGTTAAAGCAGGGTTTTGGATGCATACAGCATGGAGGATCCCTTGTCTCACTGGGATCTTTTCAGAATACCACTAGTCAGAGAAAAGTTCGGGTAATAAAGATGCTTGAAACTTCATATGAGTGCCCACATCCCTTTGGCCCTTTTCAGACATGATCCTACAGGTTTGGTCAATATAATATATTTATTTAGAGGATCTCCTGTAGGAGATACATATTGGCACTGCAGGTCTATATATCATCTGACTAATCTACCCAAGTCTATAATGCTGCTACTAGAAAAACTCATCTTTATTCATTGCTCTAACTAGAAACACTGAGGTCCTAACTGCCTCTAAATTGGAGAGCCATTGTGTACACTGCTGCTTTTAAAATAGAGAAGAGAGAGGGGGAAAATGAGAGGGAGAGGGGAAGTGGTAGAGAGAGGGAGGTAGGGAGTTGGGGTAAGAAGGGAGGGAGAGAGAGTTGGGTAAATATTACTTTGGCATTAATACTTCTTACAAAATTGGCTCTTACTTTGAGTATATAAAACATATAACAATGTTTAAGAAAAAGAAAACACTCAGAGCTTTGATGCTTTCTCTACCTGCTTTAGAATGGTTACTGACAGAAGACATGATGTACAATTTTGGTATATCTTCAAAGTGTTTTGTGAAAACCACAGTGACAGGTCATTACAAATACAGTTGCCACAATAAGCCAAATACAGTTTTTCAAAGTCCCTTGAGATACAGCATTGGAGAAGCTAGAAAAAAAAGGAAGACTTCAGGATTTTTTAAGATGTGTAACATAGATGGACTATTAATTGATGACTTTATCATCATGATGTTTTATAAGGATGAGGACTTCAAAGTTCTTAATTTTGACAGTTCCAGTGTTTGGCCACATTTTTTATTGAGCTCTAAAGCATTAATAACAATGAGTTACCTTTTGGGTACACATAGCAGAAAGGTAATGTTTTTCAGACCTGAGCTTAGGATAGCCTAATACAGACTTGCCTAGACAGGCCTGAAGGTATTCACTATGGGCAGGATATTTTCAGTGAGTAAAACAAATAGGCATCCCTATGTGGCAATACATTCCTATAGTTTCAGATACTTGAGAGACTCAGAAGTGAAGGCTGTTAAGGATAGAGTTTTGAAACTAGACTAAGCAACAAGACAAACACATAAACAGCAGAAATGAGTAAGAACTATGTTTAAGAGTCTGCTTTTTGAAAAAAAAAAACCTCTTTTCCACCCCAGAGCAACATCAAGAGGCCCTATAGCATATTCCATGCGCCAGTCCTTTATCAACTTTTATTATTGGCAACTTGGTATCTCCAAGGTGGCTGTGTTTCTCAGTCTATACCTGCTCACAGCAGAGAGGCATATACATTTGATTTTGGAAATAGGTCGCATATACCTACATGCCGAAGAGCTACTGATAAGCTCTGTGAATAATTGAAGCTGAAATTTTCATTTTCAGATACATATAAATTGTGCCTACCATCATGAGATAAAGTTCAGGTATTTCTGTCAATGGAGTCTATTTTATGAAGTGTGCTGTTCTCAGGAGAAAAGTAGATCTTCAAATCTGCTATGAATTTGTGTGGTATAAGAATATGTGAGGGTTTCCCAACTCTGGTTATGATATCTGAGATATTGCCCTGCTTCACCATAGTATGATTTATTCCCAAGGCAGGGATGGGATATAGGGATTTCCAAGCCAAGAAACAAGTAGCAAACAGGGCTAGTTAGTAATACAAGAATTAATATTTTTGTCTTCATAGGTCACATGTGCTATTTTATAATCTTCCTCTTTGGTAATTATAACTAACTCCTAAATGTTAGTTTATAGATAGAAATTTATATATCCTTATTTGATACCTCTGGAGACTACAAGCTGCAAGGAGATACAGTATTTAAAAAGTAACTGTAGGTGCTAGAATCCTAAAATGCCATAATTCTAAACCCATCTTAACACAAAATTGCCATGTACCACCAATCATGGCCCTGACGGACCTTATTTTCCTACAATGTTTTCTATCATGTCTGTAAGTCACATGGAAAAAAAATACATGTTGCTTTGATTCATAGTTCTTGAAAAGTCTGGTTTTTTTTCTCACATGTGGAAGCTTGAAAAGAGCAAGTTTATAGATGCAGCGAGGCGAATTACAGTTAATACAGGCTAAGAAGGAGAAAATGGAATAATTTGAAAACTGGTCCAAAATCCAGTTATTTACATAGGAAGAATAAGTTGTAATGTTCTACACATAGTGGGGGAAGGGTAATTTTATATGAACTTACTCTATGGTTTAGAAGGAGAGGAATTGTAAGATTACTAGCAAACATAGAAAGTATATATTTAGGAACATGGCATTCTGATTATCCAGCTTTGATCATTATATATTATATATATATATTAGTTCATCACATTGTACCCCTGGCCTCATGGGGAACATACTTCCTCCGATTTCTCTTTGCTCAGAATCGCATTTCAGATATTCCATGGCTTATTCACAATTCACTTTGACAATTTTTTCTTTTTAGCTTCTTCCATGAGATTAACTATAATATAATATAATATAATATAATATAATATAATATAATATAATATAATATAATATAATACAAACATTAAGACATTGAACAAAGAAATTGAAGAAGAAAACAGAAGATAGAATGACCACCTATGTTTATGGACTGGTAGAATTAATATTGTGAAAATGGCCATCCTCCCAGAAGTAATTTAGAGAATAATTTAATCTGCACTGGAATTCCAACTCAGTTATGCATAGAAGTTGACAAATAATCTGAAATTTCATTTAGAAGTACACACAGACACACATTGCCCACCCTACCCCACTCCAGACTACACCACAGCACAGCATGACTGTCAACCTAAGGGAGTGCACTTTTGTTGACTGACGCTTGAGAAGCATTACATGAGTCTTTTGATGTGACCTCACAAGCTTCAAATGTGTTTCTTTGATTTCTGAATTTAACACACACACACACACACACACCACACAAACGCATGCGTACACACATGCACACACATATTATTTCCAATGATTTTTTACAAGCTGCTTACCTGACCTTGCCATTTCTTTATTCTGTGCTTAGAGAAAATGGCTTTCTCTGGGCCTTTCAATGGTTATATAATGGTTATATTTATTTTCTAAACTTCCAAAGAGAGAAGCCGTGTTTCCTTTTGTTCGTCAGTGTAAGAGTAAGACCTAATTCAACCACTGAAGTGGTGCTTTCTTTCAGCACAGTAATTGAACTAATGTGTAGTTCTTAATGGATTTCTTCCCTGTCTCTGAATGGCTTTATGGTCTCAGAGTAGAGTTCACTGGCCCATGCTTTTGGAGTATACTTTGTAGATATTTATAGAGTGACAGTCGAAGCTATTCTACTCATGAGGAAGGTATTTTGATCAGAGATGCAGGATATTTGAGATGATAAGAAATGGAAAAAAGCAGGCATAGCAGGTTCATTGTGAATGTGTCCACTGGCATCTACTTTTTCTTCCTATATAGACAGGAAATGAGCTTGGAAGAGATGGGTTACTTTTGAAACCAGAGCTGCCATGGCTAGTCAGCAAAGTTAGCAAAGACACATTATGGAGACAGAGTGGGGTGCATAATTGCTCTCTGTAAGTATCATCTCCTCCATGGTCCCCAGTTAGCATAAAACTTTGTACCTTTCATTTCAAAGTGAGAAGGCCAGATCTAGTAGAGTGGCCTCAGTTCTATACCAAGAGTCTTCTGCAGACTCTCTCTGTAGTGTTCTGAAGTCTAGGGGCAACCCTAAGCCAATGGGACTCTAAATAAGGCTGTATGTCTGGGTCCATCCATGAGGTCTTACATCAGCATCAGAGTACATCCTTTTCTATTTAGGTCAAGGTGTTTTAGTACTGATATAAAAATCTCCATGAATGCCTAGATAACTGGCTGACTAAGTACCTTTGCATTTTTAGCTCTATTATGCCTTTGGTTTTATTAAACATCACTTACCATATATCAATGAATATTTCATTGACTTTTCATTACCAAGCGAATCACTGACAAATCATTGCAGTGGATTTAACTTTATCCCACCTTCCAGAAATGGTATGTTGTTTGCCATCTCATTAGCAGATATTTTATGGCCGTAATTTAGCTTATAGATCTTTAAGGAACCACAACATTTAAAACTGTTCTGCCTTTCTATCAGCTGAAACCGGGCAAGAATTCTGTGTGCAGAAAACATGACTGGAGTCTTGAAATTGTCCTTAACTCTTGAGCAATCAATGTAAAATATGTGGGGTCTACCAAATCATTCATTTTCATGAAAAAGCAATTTTTGGTAGCATACTTACTTTCCATTGCCTACCCAAGGAGATGGTATCTGAGCAACTTTTGAAGCATTTTGCTGAAAGAGAGAAAGAGAGAGGGAAATAAGGACATCTATTTTGTGTTTATTAATTCTGAAACAGATGTAAGTGTGATTTAGAGTACATTAATATTGATTGCAGCATTTCGGGATGCAGAGCTAGGGTGTATGTGCACATCAGCACACCACGACGTCACTCGATGAAAATAGCTGCTTAGGATAATTAGTGGGCTCCAATCAGGACCGTGAAAGTCACTTGATGAAAGATCTCATATACTAAAAGGCCCAGTGAAATCAGACTCAGATCTCCAAGAAGTGCTTTAATTATCCTCATCTGAAATTTATTCTGTGAAACAAGCCCTTCAGAGAAAAGTAAGTTTTTCTTTCACCTTTAGCATAGTTGCAAACTTTTCCCATGGGATACAGGTTTGGCTGTAATGTCTGATATCTAAGGAAGATGTCATAATCAAGGAATATATTTCATTCACTTGTTTGTTTTCAGGACTCATTGTGATTTGTGGTCATTACATGCAAATTTTCCTGACTGGATGTTTTCTATGTTTAGCAATGCTACTAGTCCAGGGCTGCATTGCAAAAGTTGTGGAATTCAAAACCTTCTCTTGTTTCTCTGACAGCATCTGGCTGATTTATAGTACTGGCTTCTTGTTTTTGTTTTTTGTTTGATTTTTTGTTTTTGTTTGTTTGATTGCTTTTGGTTTATTTTTGTTTGTTTGTTTGTTTGTTTCTGTTTTGGTTAGATTTTGATTTTTTGTTTGCTTTTTTTCTGGCTACATCCTTTTGGATGAATGAAAAACCTGATATTCAGCATATACCATAACAGGTCAGGGATACAGCTGATTGTGACCCCAGTCTGAGTCAGGTCTTCTTTTTGCAATTGTAGTCAGGCTGGTGGTCTTCTACTACCCTCTGGTCTCCAATCCAGCCCCCTTGCAAAAGGGGAATTTGAAAGGGAGTTAGTATTTGCAAGAGTTAGTAAGAATTGAGTGCTGCCCTGGTGTCACAGACACAGACTGTATTCTGATGACTTGATTCAGTTTTCAACCTAAATGAGTGCAACGCATTTACAGGCTCCTTAGCATCTGTTTGATGTTTTCCCATTCTCTCATGAGGCACAGAGGACAGCTATTAGAACAGTGGCTACCAGTGAGATGATAAGGACAGCAGCATGAGAATTCCTTGGAAAGTTGTTAGAAATGCACATTCTTAGACCTCAGCCAGGGACACTCAGACTTGACACTCTGGTTTTTGTTGTTTGTTTGTTTGTTTTTTCAGGTTCCTCTAGGGATTTTAGAAGTTCAGTGAAATTCAAAATCCACCTTTCTACAGTGTACTAAGAAAGAACTGAGGAACTGTTGGATATGATCCCTTTTGATCCACATGAGTGCTAGCTTTATGGTATTGCATCCATACCACACAGTAGCTGGGAATCTTGTTCATAATTCCAGTTGAATCACAGTGTTGTCATGCAGACATACACTGGTATTCATAGGCTACTTGCTGCAAGGTCATGATATGGTTTACCTCATACAACTGCTAGGTGCAATGTGGCCAAGTGGCCACAAGTCATTCTTCTCTACAGTCAGGCCTTTAGAAAGGAGCGGTGAACTACCTTAATTCTAAGTTATAGCCAGTGCTAGTAGACTGAAGCTACATTACAGCACAGAGTAGCTAATCCTAGTACAAGACTGCTGCTTGGATTTTATGTTGGTTCAATTTTCAAATATTGGTATTGTATTTTGTGGTTACCTTTCTTGTTCATTAGTAAACTAAAAAACAAACAAACAAACAAAAACAATCTCAGCTCTCTAGAGGATGTCTTCATCCTTCTATTTTCTTTGGTAATCAATGCAATCAAATTCCTTAAACTGAAACAATGGCACACCAAAGAGGGACATAAACCGATATCCTATATGGTCATGGTGACTTCTGTCACAGCTAAAGGATTTCTTGGCTAGATTTAAATGAGACTGTAGACACAAGTTATAATCACCTCCATTCGCCCTAATTGCAATCAAGAGGCTGCCATAGGCCATTTGTACTACTACTGTGTACCTTCTTCCTTAGCAGTCAGAAGACTAGGTGGCCAGCTAAAGGAAAGAGGTTGGGCTTATGGCAGTATCCATCCTCTCTTAGTTGTTTGACATCTGGTTAACATGCCCAGCATGTTTCATTAGGGTTTGGGTCACTGTCTACGTATGAATCATACAAAAGAAGGGTTACCTTAAAATATTCCATCAGTGATCTGGAGTACTTCATAGCATGGTCCTTCTTCAGTTTAAACATCCTCAAATAAAGAAGTGACAAGCATCGGTAGCTGGGTGAGGATAAAAGGATTAAATTAATGACAGTGCCTCATGAAGACCATATACTGTTAAATACAAAAAGTCATATCTTGCAGTCACTTGTCTGTGTAAATAAAAACACTTAATAAATGAAGGTGGAATTATTAGTGTCCCATTTTAATAAGGGTATAAATTGCAGTAGGGGGAGTAGATGTTTAGTCAGCAACTGAAGAAATTCATTAGCTATCCTTTAACAGTTCACCAGAAAGCCAGAATAATGAGCTGAGGTAAGCTGCTTAAGTTGATGTGGAGTGTTCACATCCCTCTGCAACATTTCAGCAGTTTCCTTGTACCTCTGTGCAACTCACCATAATACTGCTAGCTTTTTATCCCCATCAGAAGCCAAGGGGCTTGCAAAGTTCTTCAGTCTCATTGCATACCTTTGAAACAAACATAAAGAACTACTTTAGTGGAAACTGGATTACCTTTTGAAATTTTGATTGTCAAAAAATGACTTAGGCTCCCCTCCCTTTCATTAAAGTTGGAGGCCAGATGGTCTTTTCCTAAAATCATATACAAAAGGATTACCCACACAGTATAATGGAACCTGATGTGACATGAAGAACTGAACTCTACAAAAGCCAGTTTAATTGTGGACTCATGTTTTAGAATAATGTTGTGTAATTTCTACGAGTTTCTGGCTATGTATAAATGCTGGCTGGCAAAATATTATTTCTATTAGCTTGCTAGGTAAACAATATTACTGGTTTTATATGCATGGTAGTCAAATATGTCAGTCTTACTTCACTTTATGACAGATGAAGCAATAATAAAGAATTATGTGTGACATTGCCTGGGGAGGCCTCAGTCAGGTATAAACTCTTATAATGGCTCAAGTTTTGAATGTGTTCTTATAAAAAGTGTGCATTTATGCATTCATGCATGTGTGCATGCTTCACAAGGGTGTGTGGCTGTGCACATGTGTGTGTTAAAGGAGAGCTGATTTCAAAGTGTTTTAAGAGCTAAAATACTTTATGGGACTTGAATATTTTGCCTTCCTATTCTCTTTAACTCTTACTCTTTCATGCTGCATTGATAAAAGATCAAGTGGTCCTCTTTTCCTCTTTTTTTCTTTTCTTTTTTTTCCTTCTAGTTGAGCACATCTCATTCTGAGCATTCAGAGTCTTGAGA